>NW_025963868.1:25360000-25380060 GCF_023055435.1 Haliotis rufescens
TGTATTTGAACTCTGTTTAACGATTTTATCTCGTTATGGGAAGATAAAATTATTAGATACAATACTGAATTCACCACTACAGTGGATTCATTGTTTCACATGACCCCACGTTGTGCCTTTGTCAGTGACACAGACTACTATTCTCCCTGGGATGTTTTTTTTAGAATTCTCCAATATTTCAAGCCTCTTCTATTTCAGCATGACTTGCCACAAGGTCTTCTGATCTCTGTGAGACGTAGACAGGACAAACCATGACGTTGCATTTTCATTTCATTTTTCAAAGCCTTGTTGAGAGAATTTACATGACTACCACGAAGGCTGATAATCTCTGTATCATGAAAAGCCAGAATGTGCATATCAGGTGTGACGTCCTTACTCTGATACACCTGTCCAAACATTTTACCCAACCCTTGGATTTTTTTTGGTCAAAAGAGACATCCTCAGAAGTTTCAAAACTTTCAGTGAAACCTCTCAAGAGAAATCTACCTGACTCCTTGTTATTTCTAAAGTGGAAGTCAATGCCACAGCTGCAAACAAATGTTTCAAACTTATAAACATTCTTACAATTCCCTTTGTCATACATGCTTGTACATCTGTCAATATGATCAAGAACTCTGAAGTATGCGATCAAATGTTTGACAAGGTGATCCGACAGCCTCAGACGTAAGTGCAATTTATGCAGCACTGTTTTTACAAGTGCAAAGACGTCAAACAACAGAGGATTAACACAGTTGTACCCCTTAGACAGTTCAATGTATCTATAATAGTTATTTATGCTTTGTGTGCATTTATATATTTCATACCAACTGCACAGATAACAAAACTGTCATCAGAGCTGGTGACAGTTTAATCAGAAAATGTTGCTTCACAAGGACTGTCGTAGATTTGTCTGAAATATGAATAGATTTTGAAAGCGTTAAATTTGACAAACATGAAATGAACCCTGGCAAGAATTGAATGAATGGGAGGTGCATCCTTTGGATGCACAGAAAGCACTTGCAGTTTCAGACACGAAAGTGACCAAACGTTAACTAGAGTTATCTCCCTTAACCGAATCACTCTTCCCTTTCTCTAGTAATAAATGGGCACGTCCATGATACAAGACGTCCGCCTACCATGTTTTCCTGGTGAAAGAGTACATAATGATCGTAATGAATTAATCTAGGAAGACACTATGAAAGATTTCAAGGCATAACCAAATGTCAAGGTCAACGAAATGAATTTTTATGAGAACTTCAAATCAGATCATCAGCCGTTAGGACATCTCTTTTCCCCGCTCATTACGACTTTGTTATCATCAAGACCTTGTTGTTGTTTTTTGTTGTTAATGCTTTGTTAGGGTGTCTATGATTATGTTCAAGTATAGCCATGTGTTTTCTGCCAATGGACAATATGGGTTAGTCGAGGAAACGTGCATGTCCTAAAATAGGTCACCATTTCATCAAGGCCAGTGAAACAAATGTTTTGATATGAATGGCAGCCAGGGGGAGGAACACAACAGCCAAAGGTACTGCTACAATGAGAGTGAGTGAGTGAGTTCAATTAAAGGTCACGTGTGCAATATTTAAGCCATAATGTGACTTTATCAAATCTGTCGACGAAGGACAGTATAATAACTAGCAATATATCACAGTTTTACTTAAAACTAGTTGTAGAACATTACAATATCCAATATCCAACATCCACAAATTACCAACTTGCAATAGCTATTTTCCATATCTTAGATTTGAATATTTCTGTAAATCAGCATCATAAACATAATTGACATGGCATAATTAGTGTAAACGTATTAGGAACTTTACAAGTAGTCATTGCCTCTTTAAATGCCGATAAAACGTTGTGACTTCGTTTGAATATTTATCGGACTCTGATACAAATTACCAATTTGCAATAGCTATTTTCCATATCTTAGATTTGAATATTTCTGTAAATCAGCATCATAAAAAGAAAGACAATCTGCGATGCCGTTTCGTCTCTAGCGCCGTGCTAAATCGCCATGATACACAGGCCATAAAATTAGGCAATACTTGAACAAATAACTTCCGTTGCGGACTAAACGTTAGTAGTCTTACGCTTATAACTGTAAATATATATTTAAATGTCTAGAAGTGGTCTACAAGTGGAGTACACTTTCCAGACTTGGCAACATTAAAGTGATTATAATATCTGAACATTCCAACATTAAACCTGGTCTACAAGTGGGGTATAATGTCTGGACAATGTGACTTTAAAGAAGGTCTACAAGTGGAGTATACGTTCTAGGCTTGGCAGCATTAAACCTGGTCTACAAGTGATTATAATATCTGAACATTCCAACATTAAACCTGGTCTACAAGTGGGGTATAATGTCTGGACAATGTGACTTTAAAGCAGGTCTACAAGTGGAGTATACGTTCTAGACTTGGCAACATTAAACCTGGTCTACAAGTGGTTATAATATCTGAACATTCCAACATTAAACCTGGTCTACAAGTGATTATAATATCTGAACATTCCAACATTAAACCTGGTCTACAAATGGGGTTTAATGTCTGGACATTCATCTACAAGTGGGGTATAATGTCTGGATAATGTGACATTAAAGCAGGTCTACAAGTGGAGTATACTTTCCAGGCTTGGCAACATTAAACCTGGTCTACAAGTGATTATAATATCTGAACATTCCAACATTAAACCACCTGGTCTACAAGTGGGGTATAATGTCTGGACAATGTGACATTAAAGCAGGTCTACAAGTGGAGTATACTTTCCAGACTTGGCAACATTAAACCTGGTCCACAATGATTATAATATCTGGACATTCCAACATTAAACCTGGTCTACAAATGGGGTATAATGTCTGGACATTCATCTACAAGTGGGGTATAATGTCTGGACAATGTGACATTAAAGCAGGTCTACAAGTGGAGTATACTTTCCAGGCTTGGCAAAATTAAACCTGGTCCACAATGATTATGATATCTGGACATTCAACTACAAGTGGGCTATAATGTCTGGACAATGTGACATTAAAGCAGGTCTACAAGTAGATATAATATCTGAATATCGCAACATTAAACGTGGCCTACAATTGGTTATAATATCTGGACATGGCATAGTTAGTGTAAACGTATTAGGAACTTTTCAAGTAGTCATTGCCTCTTTAAATGCCGATAAAACGTTGTGATTTCGTTTGAATATTTATCAAACTCTGATACAAATTTTATCGAATTGGCCCTCGAATTGATGACACTATCCAGTACATAATAAACAACGAATACACACACACTCACAAAAGGTTTGATCATCTTTGACTTTCACGACGATTGAACAAATAGTGACCACACTGAAAAGGATGCACAGCAGTGAAATCATGGCTAAATGTTGACACCCGTTTTTTCGTTATCCATTGTAAATAGGGACACTGGTTGTAATTTGAAATGTTCTCGATCTGGATCTGGAAGTGACCACCTCCGTGGTATTGTGGATAGTGCATACGCAAGGTTGCATTCCTTGGACGTGTCATACCAACATATGTTAATATAATATACCTGTGATTACACTACCAGGCGCTCGGCATAAGTATATCCATGTATTTTAGAATCTGGTAACATTTAATTCTGGAACTTTAAAAATCGACATATCCTTTCATTTGATATTCACTGACCAACCGACAAAAATACTGACACAAACTACAGACAGACTTATCAGACATTCAACCATTTGACACCTCTAGAAGCACGCTCTAGGATATTTTAATGTACTCGTGTAGTGTTCGTACTGATATATGAGGGGTATTGTTGTATAATTGTCGTGAACGGTTTTAAGATAAGCACATTATTTTATTTCTCAGTAATGTTACCCTAGATTGTGGAAATAGTATATATTTCTTACAAATTAGGTGATATTTGAAAAGGTTCATTCCTAAGCTGAACACATCAGAAGATTCCATTCGATTTTGTCAGTCGAATTAGGATGGACAGTGAGTGAGTGAGTTGTTTTTAACAGTATTCCAGTTATATCACGGCGTGTCAGCTTAAAGGGGGAGGAAAACCTGAAGTGATGCATGTCTTAGACGTTTACCACTTCGATGAAATTCACGGGCACGGGTATGGTGCTGACAAACCTAGAAACATAATCGGGGCGAATCGGGATTCGAACCCACAATCATAGGTTTCTTGTGTGCCCAAGGGTCGAAATTCTCAACCAAGTGTCTCTTTATATCAAATGTATCAACACGAGTCAATAGAAGTTTAAAACTTTGTGTTGATATATTTGATATCAAAAGACCAGAGGGCGAGGATATATTTCAACTGTGGCATTTTGTAAACAGTCACGACTTGTGTTGAGTGCACAAAATGATCTCACAACTCTCAGTGTCAGAGAGTAGTGATGCCAATTGGTTATGACGTCATTGCCAAGCATTTCATTGCAATGATATCTCATGGCTATAGGCTATACCGCTCAATTTTGCTGAAGCGATATCTCCTGTTTTAATAATGTCCAGTTTAACCTCGGGATCACGGAATAAACTTCAACAGAAAAACTAAAACATCATGGAGGCCACTGACAAAATACAAAATTTATTCCATATTTGTCATGATAAAATCAGAATATTTCAAAACAAACAGCTTTTCTTAAAGATAATATCAACAACACCGTTGAATGACATTTCGATGCAACAGTAATAAAGATTTCATACATTTATTTGGAGGCAGGAACAATAAAAGGCACTAACAATACTCCACAACTTCATTTCTTTGACTCCTATTTAGAGAACCATTTCCTGAACGCCTGTAACTTTAATCGTAGCCCTGATGGACTTTTAGTTCTTTCAGTAAGAGCAATATATTTGTTGTGACGTTTAAGAATTTGTTCCATTACCTTGAAAACACTGTCATCCTTCTCAGCTGATATCTCCACATGTCCGTGCTCCCATTCACAGCTGATATTGAGGTCCCTATAAACCCTCTCGATCTGGTCAACAGATTGACCAATGTCTGTCTTGTTAGCCGCAAACACAATAGGAACGTTTGCTCCTTTCTGTTTCAGAATCCTTTCTCTTATGTTGACTGCCACCTGAAAGGAAGCATCGTCTGTGATTGAGTAGACAAGAAGGTAAACATCGCTTGTTGGTACTCGTTGCAGAAAGGACGTTCTACCCGAAGATGCTTCTTGAACTTGTATGTGCAGGGTCTTTCCACCGATGCCCAGGACATCTTCTGTAGTCTGTCGAGAAATTGAAGTGGCGCTATCTCTCCAACAGTCTTCCAATCTAGAACTGAGAGTGCGCTTCCCTACACCGTGATCACCCATCACTAAGAGATTAAGAGATTTAGCATCTCCTTTATCACAGCATTCTTGGTTAAAGTTTGATTTCTCAGCCATGATAGAAATTTGAAATTCTTCACTTCTGTTCTTGAGCCTCAATCAGGAATAGTGTTACCTGGTAGAATCCAGCAGAATTTATACTTTTTGTTGGTCACGCGTCACGTTCACCTTTTACCTGAGGTGTTGAATATCCATAAGACGTAAGTCAGCGTGATGAAGGGGGCAACACATCGTTTGATTTGCGTGTTGATTCCCAAATTGAAACGCAAATATAAACCCCCAAATCGGTACGTACAGTGAGTGAGTGAGTTGGGTTCAACGCCACTTTTAACAGTATTTCAGTTATATCACGGCGTGTCAGCTGAATGTGAGAGGAAAGCCCGAAATGATGCAAGTTTCAGACGTTTTATAATTATCACTTCTGTGAAACCCACGAGCACGGGTATGGTGCTCACAAACCTAGAAACATAATCGGGGGACTCGGACCGACAATCATAGGTTTCTAGACGACTTGGCCACCCGTGTCCCCTGGTACATACAGAACTAAATCAGTTGCTAACTACACAAGATCATATAGAATCAGGCGCAAGAATATTTCCAAGTGTATCGGACCAGCTGGCTGCTAATATCATGTCTTTCTGTGTACATGCATCGTCAGTAGTCAATGCTGTTGATAGTTCTTAACTAATTACAAATTATACAAGTGATACTGGTTTTCTAAAACAAAGATGGTATAGCGGAGAGTATCATAAAGTATGTACACTGGATATATCCGTTCTTTTGTTGTGTTTCAGAATCTATTTGAAACAATAGGAATCAGACAGCAGAACTAGAGCTATAAACAGAAACACTTTGAAAACGCTTTCTCAACCTTGACTTGCTGGAAAAGAAAACGATTTTAGCAGAAAATGTTTACTCGCTTGACAAAAACGATGACTGTTCGACAAAAGACATTATGTCTGATCATCTTATGCCAAAATATACAGAACAACTCAATTTGTTGGCATACATTAGAATACCTCCCACAGCGAGCACGGAGGCTAAGAAATATATTTGAAATACAGTATACTGTGTACCATTATAATAATGATGTATAGTTTTGTGTGCGTGTGTGCGTGCGTGCGTGCGTGCGTGCGTTCGTGCGTGCGTGCGTGCGTGCGTGTGTGTGTGTGTGTGTGTGTGTGTGTGTGTGTGAATGCCAAGGTAACTGTGAGCGTCATATCCATGCGAGTGTGACTTTGTAAAAAACATGTTTCAAGATCTGCGTCACACAACACCAGAACACCTGTCAACTGGCAGCCCTAAGGATGTAAACGACACTTTCAACAACACAGAGAATGAGTGAGTTAATTAAAAATGTACATCACGTCAAAATTTCTAATTTCTCAATTTACAGCACAATATGAAAAAGGGCTATAGATCGCCATCAACCAATGTTAAGCCACCATCCTGGGAACAATGTGGACTTACAATACGTCTTTTTCCCGACAGGATTTATACCATCCCTTCATGCAGGTTAAGCCATCTATATGACAAAAATACTACCTTTAAAAGGCTGACATGCATAACATAATTTGTATGACGTGGAGCTTGATTCTTTCACCACAAGGGATACAAAACGGAGGATCCTCACCTTTCAATGGTTGAGTGAGTGAGTATGGTTTTACTCCGCTTTTAACAATATTCCAGCAATATCACGGCGGGGTACACCAGATATTGGCTTCACACATTGCACCCATGTCGGGACACATAAATATTCATGGGTATATCTGTTGTGGCCAAAACAACATTGTCGCATAATGACCTCTTGAAATCTGGACTGACAACCTGAGAAGGTGTAACCGATATTTGGTTTAATTTCATATAATTTATCAATACCAATTAGGATGTCCCACTCCTTTAACATCAGATCTCTGATGTAACATCTAATAACAGGTTTATAATCTGCGCCAACATCCTAGGACTCATCTGTAAATATAGATTTATAAGAGTTATATAACAGATCGTATTGTAAATGAGTTGGTTTGTATCTGATTTCTTAAGTTGGGTTAATGTGAAGTCTACATTTGTTTTTACCATTTGCCTAGGAGCTATATCTTAAAGGTTAATTTTAGTGCCGTAAATGACAGATTTGATTCGTATTCTAAGTGGTGGAATATGATATGATTTCGTATTGAAATATCTTCGTAAAGAGGATATTAAATATGAATTAAAAGCTTGATTTTACTGATTAGAATATAATTTCGTGATGTATTGTAAGTAAAAATTTCAGACGGCGTTGTTTAAGCGATGGCTCATCCTCCTCTCCGTACAAATTATGAACAGGAGAAGTTCGAAAGGCTCCAAGGCAAAGCCTCAGGCCTTGATGGATAGTGTCTAGTTTTTGTAAATTACTTTTACATGCTCCAGCATTGACGATGGCGCCGAATTGAAGTTTAGAACGGATCAGTCATCTGTATACGTGTGAAAGGGTTGACTCATCTCATCCCTACTTTGATTTAGATACAACTTCCAACAAATCAAAGGCCTTCAGACATTCAGCTTTAAGTGGATTAATATGTGGTAAGAACGTGTAATGGCTATCAAAGATGAGTCCCAAGAACTTGGCATCTTTTACAGCTTTGATAGGGGTGCCACACTAATATAATTCTAATCGTACGAAATGATCAATAGTACTTCTATGTTTCCAGAAACCACATTGAACATTACCAACAAGATTACAGATACCAAACTTACCGTCCAAGCACCCCCCAAGGGTCCATGAACATAAATGTATTATTACCTCAGCGAAGGTTACTGAACGAATTGACAGAAGCGCCCAGAAAAGGACACATTTCAATTCAGATTTGAAATGTTGCCGCTTTGGCTTGTCGGAACCTTTCGGTGAATGAAATGTAACATGATATAAAATGTCAATGTATGAGAATAACCAGTCTTGATTATCCGCCGAAACAGATTCCAAAAGGGCAAATAGCTGTGAATAAATATATGATGTGACGACAGCAGGGATGTGTCGCCTCGTGGTGGTGAGGTGAGGTGAGGTGAAATTGAGTTTAACGTCGCGTCCAAGATTATTGCACTTATATAGCGACGTGCATGCACGTGTATGTGTGTGTGTGGCTGCTTGTACTAGTCCGGACTGATGCCGATTTATAGTGCTAGCTCACTGAGATACCATGCCGCAGTTTAACATGAATACCCCACTCAGACACAGTATACTGACTCCGAGCCGACCAGTCCTTGTTTTAGCCCCTTAATGCCGAGCGCCAGACAGGGTAACAACAAGTACAATCTTTTAACGTCTTTTTGTATGACGCGGCCCGGGATCGAACCCTGGACCTTCCGCTCTCCGGGCGGACGCTCTACCACAAGACCACGGAGGCGGTCGCCTCGTGGTGGTAATTTGGTAAATGTGGAGGATGTGTAAATAATGTCCGTACTTCCATTACACCCATGACCGTGACACGCTCGTGCACAGGTGCATTGCCCAACGATGCGAGTCATGAAAAGTTCATAACATGTTGATCGGTTGGTTGGTTGGTTTGTCACTCAGCAATATTCCAGCTATATGACGGCGGTCTGTAAATAATTGAGTCTGGACCAGACAATCCAGTGATTAATATCATGAGCATCGATCCACGCAATTGGGATCGATGACATGCATCAACCAAGTCAGCGAGCCTGACCACCTGATCCCGTTAGTCGCCTCTTACGACAAGCACAGTCGCCTTTTACGGCACGCATGGGTTGCTGAAGACCTATTCTACAACGGATCTTCACGGGTCAGTAGTCTTAGTGTTCACTTGTCCCGCCTAATAGGCCATTTACATATATCCGTGTTTTTCCCGTATCCGCAAAAGTCGCTTTTGCAGTAAATGTGCTGGGGTATCTCAACCTGTCCGTATCAGTATCGTTACATTTTGGATACGTGTCCCGCATCCGTGTGTGTTTTTTATCACTTATCGATTTTTGCGGATGGACCTGCGGATGGAGAAGCCCCTGTTGTAACGTTAAATAATAATGTGAGCCCTGTGGAATTCACTTTGTACATCTATGTTGCCTTAGTGTGAATACGTGTGGAAATAACTGCGGACAAGTGTAAAGGTCAATACGGATGCACGTCACGGATACGGATGAGGGGGGCGAAAAAATCAGTTTGGTGTGAGCCCGACCTTAGCGGGATTCATTGCCCAGATAATGTGAAGACAAATTTCGGTGTCTCCAAGTTTGATAAATTTTGAAGATCACCTGAAGATTCCGGGTTGAATTGGTGTCTTCGGGAACAAATGCTTGTAGTAAGAGGCGACTAACGTGATCGGGTGGTCAGGCTCGCTGACTTGGTTGATACATGTCATGTATCCTAATTGCGTCGACCGATGTCAATCACTGGATTGTCTGTTCCTGAATCGATTATATACAGACCACCGTCGCATAGCTTGAGTATTGCTGAGTACGGCGCTAAACAAACAAACAAATAAACAAACAAACAGAGGAGCTGCGAAATATCGTGGTAGAGAATGGGAATGGGGTTTGTGTGGTGGGGGATGACAAACAAATAAACAAACATCCGTCAAAATTGTTACTTCATGCATCAGATTGCGAAACGCCACCATCAGTGTATTGTTAAGCCACCATATATATATATATCAAGTATCATATATATATATATATATATATATATATATATATATCTATATCTATATCTATATCTATATATATATATAGATATCGCTGCATGGCTGCAATAATGCCGATGCGACGTTAACTATTAACTATAACGTTTAACTCACTCACTATATCAAGTAATGTAACCACTCATATACAACAATTCTCACAAACTTTAATTGCATGTCATTATTTAATCGCGAATTTTTAACTAAGTTATTGAAATAAGCCATTTAGCACTACCCAAGGTCCATCACGTTATGTCTGGTGCGATGTTTGTTGAAAGTATTGACAGAAGCGCCATGAAAATGACATTCTTCTGTATGATATGAAATGAAGCCATTGCCGAAACCATTCGATGAATGAAATGAAACATTTAAATAAAACAGTGCAAGAGAAGAATCAGTCTTGATTATCCGCCGTATAGGGCCAACTAGCGATGGAAATGAGATAAATGACCACTGAAAATCAGTGATGACACCAGGTGTTCACTGACACTAATATTCATGTAAGATATGGTAAAACATGACATCACTCTATGAGACGGGTTGACATATTTCAATGCTCACCTGACACAAACTTAGGTAATGCCCTTATATGACACCAATAATGTCACCGATGTGACTAAAAATATTGACTCACTCACTCACTCCGGGGGGACATGACATCCAGACAGGTAATGATATATCAATACATCAACAATAGTGACAGGCTGGCATGACATCGAGACAGTTGATGATATATCTATACATCAACAATGGTGACAGGCTTGCATGACATCCAGACAGGTGATTATATATCTATACATCAACAATAGTGACAGGCTGACATGACATCCAGACAGGTAATGATATATCAATACATCAACAATACTGACAGGCTGGCATGACATCCAGACAGGTGATGATATATCAATACATCAACAATAGTGACAGGCTGGCATGACATCCAGACAGGTGATGATATATCAATACATCAACAATAGTGACAGGCTGGCATGACATCCAGACAGGTGATGATATATCAATACATCAACAATAGTGACAGGCTGGCATGACATCCAGACAGGTGATGATATATCAATACATCAACAATGGTGACAGGCTGACATGACATCCAGACAGGTAATGATATATCAATACATCAACAATAGTGACAGGCTGGCATGACATCCAGACAGGTGATGATATATCAATACATCAACAATGGTGACAGGTTGACATGACATCCAGACAGGTGATGATATATCAATACATCAACAATAGTGACAGGCTGGCATGACATCCAGACAGGTGATGATATATCAATACTTCAAGAATGGGCACAGGCTGACATGACATCCAGACAAGTGATGATATATCAATACATCAACAATGGGCACAGGCTGACATGACAGCCAGACAGGTGATGATATATCAATACATCAACAATGGTGACAGGCTGGCATGACATCCAGACAGGTGATGATATATCTATACATCAAGTTGAAGTTCCTACTTATCTTGGATCATCTTCTACATAATACACGCTTTCAGTTAAGGGTGTACTCTTAGTACACCCTAAGTACATACGTACATTATGCTTCCATCGCAGTCCGACAAAACATGTCATTCGTGTGTGAACAGCAGTTTGTCACGACCAACTCAAAACACGCACTACCGACAAAATAATAAAGTTCCTGGACATTCGTTTCGGATGATGTAAGAGCAATTGTCCTATGGAAAACCCTGGAAAATACTGCTACGTGCAAAACTACAATTGCACAAGCTGACCACTGATTTGTTTGTCTGAGTCAAAAATCGATTATTTACAGACCGCCGCGATGTAGCTGGATTATTGCCCAGTGCTGTGGTAAACCACAAACAAACAAGCAGTATGATGACAACAGGCTGTCGCGAACCCCAAAATCGTGTCTCGCACTGACATTGTCAGCATATGCTTCATATGGGAGCACGGGTTGCCCAGTCGTCTAAGGCGCGGCAATGTGCGAGTCAGAATTGAGTTCATTGGGGACGCCAGAAATCTATGATCGTGGGTTCGAATTCCAGTTTGCCCAGATAATGTTTCTAGGTATGCAACAGTCGGTTTAATGTTCCTGGGGGTGCAGGCCGTGTTCAGGTGCCCCCACTCTCATTCGTCCATCAGTGACGTGGAGTAGTTTTTGACCAATGGATCCGTCTCCAAGTTCTCAGATTCAAGTTCTGTCGCGCAATACATCATGACAAACGAGCAGCTTTGTGGTGATCTGTCAACAAGGGACGCTTTATGAGTGAGTGAGTGAGATTGGTTTTACGCCGCTTTTAGCAATATTCCAGCAATATCACGGCGGGGGACACCAGAAATGGGCTTCACGCATTGTACCCATGTCGGGATTCGAACCCGGGTCTTCGGCGTGACGAGCGAACGCCTTAACCACTAGGCTACCCGACCGCCCGGGACGCTTTATGACTCGTCTAGCCCTCGGTCCTGCTGCTTTCATTCGGTTCCTGGCGGTTCTGGTGCTGAAGCGACGATTGGGCAACCACAGCTGTTTCAGACGAGTACTTGTCAAAAAGGGTTCTCGGCGGATGAGACGAAGAAGGTCCCTGTCTTCGCGATGTGTCGTCACAGGAGGTCTTCCGGATCTGGGACGGTCCTGTACATCACCGGTCTGAGCATGTTTCTCGACGAAACGGCTTACGACAGTGTGAAGATACCCCACATTCCGACCAATGGCATTACGAGACATTCCTGCGTTATGCATGCCGATTATTTGCCATCTGATACCCTTTTTAAACTTCTCTCGACATGAGATCTCAAATTGTGATAGAAATGATCTTTTAAAGTTTTTTGTACCTTGAAACGCTATGTTGGTCATACAATACATAGGACAGACCACAGTAATTAAGTATTTGCCTGACATTTCTTATCTAGGCGTTTTGTTCATTATTTGATACAAATTGCAAATGCTCAAACTTATAGATAACTTGCGGATAAGCTCCGTACTATAAACCGTTAATCCTATTTTATTTTTTATTTTTATTTTTTGCTGACTTTGTTTTTCCAAACGTTCAACAACTGCTAAATAAATGGTGCATACCCTTATATCCATACTTCCCATTGGCCAATGAGTCAGTTAGCCTCCTACTGAGGCAATGCATACATGAAACATAAGCAATATACGTTGAAAGATAAATGAACTAATTTTTGAATTTAATCAATCTAATAAAACATTACTTACACAAACTTTTTTTCACAACTAATTGATATTCATTTTCGTCATTTTATTAATATTCTTCTGTTAAAGATAGTTATCGTGCTGCAGATCTGTCTCTTCTGTCCCAGCTGATTTGTGGTTTGAAGCTATTGCAGCTATTGAAGCTGTGGAAGCCTCTGAGATTGATATGCCTGCAATTGATCTTTTCAATGTTTCCTATGTTGTGTCGACCTGGGTGGGTGATGATGCCAGCTTGAAAGTAGATATTTGGAACAACTAGGGCAATGAAGGTCCTAGGACAAGTGATCATCTCCAATGATGGCACAGTCAACTGGACAACATAATGAACTCTGCTCATCCAACTCTGTTTAGTTTCAATAAGGTTTCGAAATCGTTGGAATCGTACCACACTAGACACATTTCTCAGTTGGCCCATGGTGCCAAACCCGATCCCCGTAAGAGAAGGTATGTACACGAAATAGTGACGTGTATAGCGAACTGAGAAATCTCACTCAGTGCCAAGTGTCACAGACAATTGGCTGTACGCAATCAGCGGCGAATCAACACAATCACTGGCGACGATTCAACCTTGTTAAATTTGCATTATATTAATCCTACCTATCTATGTAATTGGACCAATCTTGTCTGTAAAACAAACACTGCTAATACAAGTCAATGCAGCAATTACAGTGAGTGAGTGAGTGGGTTGGGTTTTACGCTGCTTTTAACAGTATTCCAGTTATATCACGGCTTGTCAGCTTAATGTGTGAGGAAAGCCCGAAGTGATGCAGGTCTCAGACGTTTACCACTTCGGTGAAACCCACGAGCACGGGTATGGTGCTGACAAACCTAGAAACATAATCGGGGCGAACCGGGATTCGAACCCACAACCATAGATTTCTGGCGTGCCCAAGGGACGGAACTCTGCACAGCGAATCGCGGCGCCTTAGACGACTGGGCCATCCGTGCCCCCGCAGCAATTACAGTGTTCCATACGTAAACATATCCGGCAATAGCAATCACCTTTACCAAAGTGCTATGCTTATGGTTCTTATAATTGTAAATATATATAGTGAAAGCTGTAACTAAAATAACACGAACTGGAATTATATATTATTCGAATAAAGTAATAATTTCCGATACAATTTCTGCCGACCATGGCATCAAAAAAATATGAAGTTGATTCATTGGGTACTTTTTAACTGAATATGCGTGAGGAAACGTGTATTAACGTGTATGTGTATTGTGTGTTGTATTAGCCAAGAAGCGGACGTTTTCGAGCGGAAACGTATATAACGAACAACGTATATAACGAACTGATTTCTTCGGTCCCTTGTAGTTCGTTATATCCATGTTCGACTGTATATACTAATGAACAACTTTTCAGACTTGGAAACTTCCAACAACTTCCAACACAAATCTTAGCTTCAATCTCTGGCAAAACTGAGATGGTATGTCCATCTTGTTATGGATGTTCTGTATGTTGATCATGGTAAGAAAATCAAGATTGTTGTGAACTCCTTAACAAAGAAATATGGTGTGCCGAACAGTTGTTATTAGAAAGTTTCTTTCTTTGAAAGTTAATTAAAGTTTATGTTCTGACCTGTCTACCAAATAAAGATGACTTTACCTGTCACCTGTTATTGGGGTAGTTAATCCAATAGAAACATATATATCTGTTACAAGTCGCTAAAACAACATATACAATAATACCTAATCCTACTTTAATTCAGGGGGCACGGGTGGCCAAGTCGTCTAAGGCGCCGCGATTCGCTGTGCAGAGTTCCGTCCCTTGGGCACGCCAGAAATCTATGGTTGTGGGTTCGAATCCCGGTTCGTCCCGATTATGTTTCTAGGTTTGTCAGCACCGTGCTCGTGGGTTCCACCGAAGTGGTAAACGTCTGAGACCTGCACCACTTCGGGTTTTCCTCCAACATTAAGCTGATGCGCCGCGATATAACTGGAACACTGTTAAAAGCGGCGTTAAACCCAACTCACTCACCGCTCTAATTCCCCTGAAAATCGTAGGCCAACGGGAAATAGGCCAATGGGAGGACACCAAATAAATCACACCTTCACCTTGTCCTAGTCCTCCGGACTCACTCCAACTGATAGGATATTGCATTTCCTTAAACATCAATGAGTTAAAAAGCCTTTTATAATTACTGACGCAATCACGCAAATGTAGCATTCTGTTAATTGGCCTATGAAAAATTGAATTGAACGAATTCTCCAGCCGAAAAACTAAATTAAAGGCTCGATGGTGTAACTTACTTATTGTTTTTTAGGGGGATCTCAAAGCATGGTGGTTCACTTAGAAGAAAATGAATTTAACGTCAAAGAATAAGATCGCAAGAAATTGTATAGCACCTTCTACAAAGATCAAACGCTTCCAGCAACATTGCGCAATAAGGTTCATCTAATCGCTAACACTAAACGATCCATTCTGCAACTAACGGAGCCTAGACGATTGCAACACGTTTACATGTTAGGGGCCCAAATGAGACACCAGGGGGCCCTAATGAAGCATAGGGTACATCCGACGTCGGAAATAACTGCAATCTCGCCACCACGATGACTGATAAAGTTCAAGACCAGATTAATATCCTGTGCTGCAGGCACCACGGGGTCATCGTTTTATCCAGATCAATATCCCTTGATCTTCATCTTCATCCGAATGTATGACATGACAAAAAAGGTAGGCGGTGAAACACGAATTGGTGAGGTTTCACTGTGCATAACAATGCTTTGACCACTGTTTTTTTATAACGTTTGTTAGTTTGTGGTCAAATCGAGTTTTCATGCCTGGCCGTTTATAAAGCTGTGGTGTTACTAAAAAATATGTGCTGTTCATTGCACAAATACACAAGAGTGTCTTATTTTATATAACATAGTGTTTTTATTTTTTTCAATCTGTACCACTTTGTTATTTATATGGTTTATATAGTGAAAGACGTCTCTACATTGAACGCTTGATTAATGGAACCATCAGTCATGTTCTGGCGTCTAGGGATGTGATCAATCGTGATTCTCAAATATCGGCCACGTGTTGTGACGCCCCTTCAAATCATCGTATTGCCTACAGACGTCAATGACGTACACAACGTCGTCATTGGTATAATTGTCGCTGGTCACTTTGCGCTTCCTTGATAGGCGCGGACGTCACTGGCAACGTCGATGTATTCCGATTCTCTTTTCACTTCCTTGATAGTCGCGGTCGTCACTGGCAACGTCGATGTATTCCGATTCTCTTTGCACTTCCTTGTTAGGCGCGGTCGTCACTGGCAACGTCGATGCATTCCGATTCACTTTGCACTTCCTTGATAGGCGCGGTCGTCACTGGCAACGTCGATGCATTCCGATTCACTTTGCACTTCCTTGATAGGCGCGGTCGTCACTGGCAACGTCGATGTATTCCGATTCACTTTGCACTTCCTTGATAGGCGCGGTCGTCACTGGCAACGTCGATGTATTCCGATTCACTTTGCACTTCCTTGATAGGCGCGGTCGTCACTGGCAACGTCGATGCATTCCGATTCACTTTGCACTTCCTTGATAGGCGCGGTCGTCACTGGCAACGTCGATGCATTCCGATTCACTTTGCACTTCCTTGATAGGCGCGGTCGTCACTGGCAACGTCGATGTATTCCGATTCACTTTGCACTTCCTTGATAGGCGCGGTCGTCACTGGCAACGTCGATGCATTCCGATTCACTTTGCACTTCCTTGATAGGCGCGGTCGTCACTGGCAACGTCGATGCATTCCGATTCACTTTGCACTTCCTTGATAGGCGCGGTCGTCACTGGCAACGTCGAAATGAAAGTCAACCTGAGACCTCTTGACAGATGGGGGTTGGTTATGGTGTTTGGTGGCATCATCAAACCTGACTGAACCCCACTCCATATTACCCAAGGAATTGTCACTTGACAGTACTTTCGGGACAACATACTGACACCTTTTGTTGTCTCGTTTGTTTTGTTTTCCAATGCGACAACGCCCGCGCTCACCGTCCACGAAATGTCAATGCTCACCTACAGCAGCACAACATCCATAGAATGTCATGGCCAGCCATAAACCCGGACCGTGCCCCCATTGACCACGTCTGAGGTGAGGTGAGGTGAAATGGGGTTTAACGTCGCGTCCAAGATTATTGCACTTATACAGCGACGTGCATGCACGGGTGTGTGTATGGCTGATTGTACTAGACCGGACTGATGCCGATTTATAGTGCTAGCTCACTGAGATACCATGCCGCAGTTTAACATGAATACACCACTCAGACACAGTATACTGACCCCGAGCCAACCAGTCTTTGTTTTAGCCCCTTAATGCCGAGCGCCAGACAAGGTAACACCAAGTACCACCTTTTAACGTCTTTTGGTATGACGCGGCGGGGATCCAACCCCGGACCTTCCGCTCTTCCGGCGGACGCTCTACCACTAGACCACGGAGGCGGTCCATTGTAACCATGAGGGAATAAAACGTGCGTCTTCGACGTGACGAGCGAACACTTTAACCACTAGGCTACCCCACCCCTCATCCACAAAGATTGTACACATTGATTCAGTTTGTTCAGTTTGAAGAAATAGCATGCCATTTTGATTCCATTTTGATTGCCATAGAAAATGGTAGTTATGGACAGAACGCTCTAGCAGTATTACAGCGAATGTTACGTGTATAAGAGAAACACCATGGTGAGGTGAGGCGAAATGGGGCTTAACGTCGCGTTCAAGGTTTTTGCACTTTATGGCGCTGTGCACGCAGTATACTCCGAGTCGACCATTCCTTGTGTTATTCCTTTCATACAGACCACGTGTGAGACATGATAGGGGGACATGTGCATCAAGGTCAAAGGTCGCCGATTAATTGGCCAGACACTGCACCAGAAAGACTCCCTCAAAACGCCATCGGGAGACTCTTACACAATGTGCCTCGTCGAGGGAATGAATGGTTCGAAAAATCGTGGCGGTATTATGCACTAATGGTTAATAACGTCAATTTTGAAATTTCCCATCTTACGCCTCTGGTACTTCAAGATTTTTGGCGGCCATAACATCTACTGCTATGCTTCACTACCGGTTATAATGTGTTCCCAATTCGTTCATTATTATCATGAAACTATCTATTAATAGAAACTAATATCTTTTGAAAGATTAAAGCGTATTTCAAGGTACCCTCTATGGTTTTGAGAGTACTTGTATATTTACATTGTAAAACGTCAACGCCAGAGAAAACCTCAGTCTCGATTATCCGACGAAACAAAATTAATTCAATTAATTCAGTTGGGCGTAAAGGGAAAATAGCGGTAAAAATAATACTGACTGACTGAGTATGGTTTTACGCCGCTTTTAGCAATATTCCAGCAATATCTCGGCGGGGGACACCAGAAATGGGCTTCACACATTGTATCCATGTGGTAATAATAATAATTATGAATCACGGGATATGTGTGATGATGATACCGGGTGTTCGAGATGAGTGGAAGCATGTCCTGACCTACCGGTCTCACTCCCTGACTCACTCCCTGACTCCCTGACTCACGCCCTGAATCACTGACTGACTGACTGACTGACTGACTGACTGACTGACTGACTGACTCACTGACTGACTGACTCACTGACTCACTCACTCACTCACTCACTCACTCACTCACTCACTCACTCACTCACTCACTCACTCACTCGATTGTTCTGTATGTCAGGGAATGACTAATTTAGATCATATGAACTCTTGTTTCTCAGTCCGTTGTTTTCACCGGGAAAATATGAACGATGCCCTCTTTGCGGATAACATTAAACAATCCTCTTATCTCGGCCAAAAGAAGAAAGATTATGATCAAGATTGTCTTCCTTTTAGGGTGTAATAATAATGAAACAATTTTAGGGTGTAATAATTATGAAACAATTTTAGGGTGTAATAATTATGAAACAATTTTAGGGTGTAATAATTATGAAACAATTTTAGGGTGTAATAATTATGAAACAATTTTAGGGTGTAATAATTATGAAACAATTTTAGGGTGTAATAATTATGAAACAAATTTAGGGTGTAATAATTATGAAACAATTTTAGAGTGTAATAATTATGTTATTACGTGACAACACTCTTTCATTTTAGGAAGCAATTGTGCGAAATCATTAATCATTCATTCATAACTTATTTATCAGCAATAGGGCTTAAAACTACTTTCGAGACTGGCACCTAATGGAAGCATCGAGAAGAAGAGCCGTCCATTCTAGACGTAGACGTAAGTTTATAACAAACTTACATAAAAAGTACGTGCTTGTTGCCTGACAAATCACAGCAGTACTCCTGCCATGCGATCGGATGGACAAGCTCGCTGACTTGGCTGATGCATGTCATCGCATCCCGATTACTTAGTAAATCCGTTATGTCCAAAAATAATTAGTTGTTTTGAAACTTTCGCATCTAGATCAGGAGTATCTACATTTCATTTTTGTTTGTTTGTTTCTACTAGAAATGCATATACATTTAAATTGTCAAATTGTCTTGACATGATGAGTATATTACTGATATATCCTTCTGTATTGAACGTCACGCTATGGCTGAAAGCCTTTGCGACGTAAAACTTCATATTTCCATCCCATTCCTTTTGTATTCCTTTTGTATTTTATACTACTACTGCTGCCACTGTGGTTATTACCACTGTTATTACATTACCTCTATTACATGTCAATCATCATAGAAGTTATCCAATAATTATATAATATGCTGTACAGCTGTAAATGATATTGTTTATCTGTATGTGTATATGGGCCAATGGCCTTTCATACGATAAAGATTGATTGATTGATTGCGTGGATCGATGCTCATGATGTCAATCACTGGAATATTGCAGAGTGCGGCGTTAAGCAACAATCAAACAAC